>NC_091229.1:15358689-15383689 GCF_040958095.1 Procambarus clarkii
ACCCTGCTATGACTAGCCATCCTGTGGCATGGCAAACTATGGTAACCCTTCAGATAGTCTATGGAAAGCGGCGTGAATGATCAATAAGTCTGGTATGGTGATTAGAACGAAAGACCTGTCGTGTTGTCAGTGGCGTCCTCCGCCTTGTATGGGTAGCGGGAGGGGTGTAGGGGATGACTCGGCCGCCGAGGTGATGGTTATAGATTCAGCTACTTGGAACAAGTTCCAAGTAGCACGGGCTATGGTGAGCCTGTAGTGGACTTACCTGGCACAGGAGCGGTGCTATCCGCCCCCGAGGTGGGGGAGGGGGTGTGATGGGCCGCCGAGGAGTGTGGTATGGTGAATGAATCAAATATATGACAAGATACTCATCGGGTGAGCGGGGAAGTGGGTATAGCTGAAGAATAACAGTCCCCATGGTCTTGAAGTTAAGACACTCGCCTGGCGTTTCGAGTGCGCTTTGTCCTGAGTTCGTATCCTGGCCGGGGAGGATTTACCGAGCGTCAATCCTTAACTGTAGCCTCTGTTTACCCAACAGTCAAATGGGTACCTGGTTGATAAACGATTTGGCGGGTCGTATTCCGGGGAACATAGAATTAAGGACTTGCCCGAAACGGTACGCGTACTAGTGGCTGTACAAGAATATAAGAACTCTTCTTTATATACAAAAACAATAGCGGTGAGGAAACATAGAAGTCGGAGAGACAGAGCCAGGGCTAACCCCAGCTGTGTGGCGTAGCTGAGGCGCTCATGCATCACCGGGCCGGCTAAACGGGGGTCTCGTGTCGGGGCGACGAGGCGAGGACTGCTGTCCTCTTGAGTGGTGGAGTATTCTTTTTTCTATAAAGCTGGAGTCTTCTTTCCTCGGTGGTGCTGAAGTCTGCTGTCTTCTGCGCCGGTCTTCATGGTAGCGGATATGACGTCCAAGAAAAGAATAAAATCAAAACGGACAATAATTAGGTCCCCATTCCCCCTAAAGAGTGGGAAGAAGGCGACTGCCTTCAGTGAGTTCTGGTTCTACGGACTGTTGGAGTGGGTAAGGGTGATGATGGCTATTTTATCTTCGTTAATTTGCTGTTCTTGGCTAGTTGATGTCTTGCCCGAACCCTCCATTGCTGGTCGGGGTTTGGGCCGTCGGATGTGTCGACGTAATCGTCACTCTGCTGCTCGGGTCGGGGTCTTCCTGTTTTCCCAAGTAACACAGGTCCCCCATGGCGGTGGAGATGAAGCCGTGTTCTTCTGGTGTTCTAGCGAGTTCTACACAGCCGTGATCGAGTGCCACTTCTGGTGTGAGTGGAGACGGTAGCGCTTGGTGTGTCGGTTGCACTGTTGGTGATGTTGGGAGTCCTACCGAGTCCTCTGCCTCGTCGGATGAGAGTGTAGCTTCGTCCTCTGGGGCAGAGAAGCACAAATGGAGCCTTGCCAGCGTGTGGCGGGAGACTTCTGCCAGCGTGTGGCGGGAGACTTCTGCCAGCGTGTGGCGGGAGACTTCTGCCAGCGTGTGGCGGGAGACTTCTGCCAGCGTGTGGCGGGAGACTTCTGCCAGCGTGTGGCGGGAGACTTCTGCCAGCGTGTGGCTGGAGACTTCTACCAGCGTGTGGCTGGAGACTTCTGCCAGCGTGTGGCGGGAGACTTCTGCCAGCGTGTGGCTGGAGACTTCTGCCAGCGTGTGGCTGGAGACTTCTGCCAGCGTGTGGCTGGAGACTTCTGCCAGCGTGTGGCGGGAGACTTCTGCCAGCGTGTGGCGGGAGACTTCTGCCAGCGTGTGGCGGGAAACTTCTGCCAGCGTGTGGCGGGAGACTTCTGCCAGCGTGTGGCGGGAGACTTCTGCCAGCGTGTGGCTGGAGACTTCTGCCAGCGTGTGGCGGGAGACTTCTGCCAGCGTGTGGCGGGAGACTTCTGCCAGCGTGTGGCGGGAGACTTCTGCCAGCGTGTGGCAGGAGACCAGAAGTGAAGTTTTAGACACCGTGACGATACCGAGTAGGACTGGCCCATGTTTTACTGAGCAGGGCGAACTGGCCGGCGTGAGGACCATAGAAGGCAGACTCGGGAAGAGAACCTTGATTGGTGTATAATAGAAGATAAAGTGGACTCGCCGGGAAAAGAAGATTGCAGAATTTACTGTATTTAGTGTCCTATGCGAAAGTGACACTGGCATAGTGATGTACATATGAATGTACAGTATATATATTTAAGAAGTACACTTGGTGGAGGTTCTGGTTAGTATTGTTTACCCGCTTTTACCTTTCACGATTTATTATCACAGTCAGTTACTGCCGGTTGTTGATAACTTACCAATGACTCGGGGCGGGATCGACTAAGGGATCGGGATCGACAATATCGACTATATTGGGCAGTATGGCCCAATATACATTGTTAGAAACAAAGAACCCGGTTACTGGCTAAGTGTGGCCATATATAACACAACATATTCGTCTACGCTGTTTATGATATCATTATACATATTTGTCTACACAGCTTATGCTATCATCTGGTATCATTTGTTTGACCTTTCCTTCTTTTCGTCCAGGCCATTTTGTCGTCTCTTGCTGTCTTCCTTTGACTTAATAGTTTTCATGATTTTTGCGTCATCATCAAACTTTGAAAGGCACGAATACCCTCTGGCAGATCGTTTACGTATATCAGAAACAGGATGGGTCAGAGTGCAGAACCCTGTGGGACTCCGCTGGTGAGGCCTCGCCACTCTTAAGACCTCACCCCTCACAGTAACTTGCTGTTATCTGTTGCTTAAGTACTCCCTTATCCACATGCAACCCATCCTCCTGACGATCGAGTATAATATTATATTATATATATATATATATATATATATATATATATATATATATATATATATATATATATATATATATATATATATATATATATATATATATATATATGTCGTACCTAGTAGCCAGAACGCACTTTTCAGCCTATTATGCAAGGCCCGATTTGCCTAATAAGCCAAGTATTCCTGAATTAATATATTTTCTCTAATTTTTTTCTTATGAAATGATAAAGCTACCCATTTCATCATGTATGAGGTAAATTTTTTATTATTGGAGTTAAAATTAACGTAGATATATGACCGAACCTAACCAACCCTACCTAACCTAACCTAACCTATCTTTATAGGTTAGGTTAGGTTAGGTAGCATAAAAAGTTAGGTTAGGTTAGGTTAGGTAGGTTAGGTTGTCGAAAAACAATTAATTCATGAAAACTTGGCTTATTAGGCAAATCGGGCCTTGCATAGTAGGCTCAGAAGTGTGTTCTGGCTACTAGGTACGACATATATATATATATATATATATATATATATATATATATATATATATATATATATATATATATATATATATATATATATATATATATATATATGTCGTACCTAGTAGCCAGAACGTCGTACTCGGCCTGCTATGTAAGGCCCGATTTGCCTAATAAGCCAAGTTTTCATGAATTAATTGTATTTCGACTATCTAACCTACCTAACCTAACCTAACTTTTTCTGCTACCTAACCTAACCTATAAAGATAGGTTAGGTTAGGTTAGGTAGGGTTGGTTAGGTTAGGTCATATATGTACGTTAATTTTAACTCCAATAAAAAAAATTGACCTTATACATAATGAAATGGGTAGCTTTATCATTTCTTAAGAAAAAAATTAGAGAAAATATATTAATTCAGGAAAACTTGGCTTATTAGGCAAATCGGGCCTTGCATAGTAAGCCGAGTACGACGTTCTGGCTACTAGGTACAATATATATATATATATATATATATATATATATATATATATATATATATATATATATATATATATATATATATATATATATATATATGCAGAAAAACCACAAAGAAATGGGGAAGAGAGATGAACGTTTCGGCCTGTTAAAGCCTTTGTCAACACCAGACTGACTAGAGAGAGAGGATACAGGCCAGCACCTGGAACCTGACCAACCCATCTCTAGGGAAAGAATTACCAGAAACAGGAATAGCTTATCTTAGATTGGTCAAAGAGGATTAAGCGGTCAGATAATAAGGATGAAAGATTAAAGAAAAGCCTCATAAACACACAATAAATGAATATAAAATTGTAATGAGACATTGTAAGCCTCCCTTTCAGAGTTTTTTCTTAAACTGTTGTGTAATATTGTAACTTAAAACAATGTCAAGTTTGTACACACCAGTACTAACATTGAGAAGATTTGGACATTGACTAATTAGCGCAGACTCAATTAAATTCCGTTCCACAAAACCATTGCAATTGGCAATGCTTTTCGCCCCATCCCAATTAATAGTGTGATCACACAAACTTGTATGTAGATACAAAGCATCAGACGTTTGGGCAGTTCTTACACTATAAGCATGTTGGGACATACGTAATTGTAAGGACTTTCCTGTTTGTCCAAGGTACACAGACTCACAATCATTGCAGGGAATCGAATACACACAACCTGCTGTACCAGGGGAGTTTTTTATTAAATTAGACTTGATCGTATTATTAGTGAACACCAAATTGATATTAAGGTTCTTAAAAACTGGGGAAAGTTTCTCAAATCCCATCGCATAAGGTACCACCAATGAGTTTCTATTTTCTGGTTTCGCTTTGGAAACATTATTATAAAACGTACGTTTAGCTTTCCCAAACGAACAATCCAAAAACATCTTAGGGTACTAAGATGCCTAATAAATGGTACATTTATTTATACCATTTATCATTCATCCATCCATCCATGTACCATCTTCCCAATAAATGGTATATTTATGGGGAAGAGTTTACAGTACCCTAAGATGTTTTTGGATATATATATATATATATATATATATATATATATATATATATATATATATATATATATATATATATATATATATATATATATATATATATTGACGTGATACACACACAAAGTAGAATTTGGGAGCTATTAATTTTATAAGTTATATATTCCTAGGCTTATATAGTACATATATGTAATGTATTAGACCTCATATAGCGTGTATTAGACCTAGGATGGTTAGGGTAGGGTAGGTTTCATTTCATTCAACATACATAGAAAAACATTTCAAGTTTGTTCAAATTCAGTAACTCAGGAGTTAACTGTCTATGGGTCCCTCACGTCCACATTTGAACTATATTATTATTGTTTAAGATTCGCTACCTGGAACATAAAGTTTCAAGTAGCACGGTCTATGGTGAGCCCGTAGTCTGAATTGAACTATGGACCACATCGTTACTCTAAGTACTTTCATTTTAGGAGGCTGGCCTGCCCCAGGAGGAGTACCTGTCACTCCTGCTGCTTCAACAACTCTTAAGAGACCAGTAGTCTCTTATGGGGCAGCCTATCTTGAGAGTAATTTCTTGATTATTTTCATGTTGCATATATGTATGGAGAGGCTTGGCACCCTCTTTTGTATTCTGTCAGTTCCTTTGGCGAGCTGGCTGTTGTCAGGGCTGCTTGTACTCGCCTAGTTGAGCTTCGGCTCTCTGGTCCCGCCTCTTGACTGTCAATCAACTGGTGTACGATTCCTGAGCCATTTTTTTGTCTATCATATCTAAATTTGAAACTGGGTATGGAATCAGCCTCCACCACAGTACTCCACACACACACACACACACACACACACACACACACACACACACACACACACACACACACACACACACACACACACACACACACACACACACACAATTCCTAACAGATATAGCATGGGAAACAGAGCTCAGGGGAAAGACGGCCCGAGATATGATGGATTACATCACGCAGAAGTGCAAGGACGCAGCAAACAAGTTTGTCCCAGTCCAAAAGGAAAACAGAGAAATGAAAATGAGAAACCCATGGTTTAATCAGAGATGTGGGCTAGCTAAGAAGCAAAGTAAAAGGGCATGGAGAAACTATAGGAATAACAGGACACTGGTGATGTCCTGTTATTCCTATAGCTGATGGAGAAGATTGTGCGAAAAAAGCTAGTGGAGCATCTGGAGCGAAGGAACTTTGTAACACATCAACATGGTTTCAGGGATGGCAGGTCCTGCCTCACAGGGTTACTTGAATTCTACGACCAGGCAACAAAAATAAGGCAAGAAAGAGAAGGGTGGGCAGACTGCATATTTTTGGATTGTCAGAAAGCCTTTGATACAGTGCCACACAAGAGGCTAGTGCGAAAGTTGGAGACGCAGGCTGGAGTGAAAGGGAAGGTACTCCGGTGGATAGAGTAGTACCTAAGCAACAGGAGACAACGAGTCTGTGTGAGGGGTGAGGTCTCAGATTTGCGAGACGTTACAAGTGGAGTCCCGCAGGGGTCAGTCCTTGGACCTATACTGTTTCTGGTATATGTAAATGATCTCCCAGAGGGTATAGATTCGTTCCTCTCAATGTTTGCCGACGATGCAAAAATTATGAGGAGGATTGAAACAGAGGATGATAGTAGGAGGCTACAAGATGACCTGGATAGACTGAGTGAATGGTCCAACAAATGGCTGCTGAAGTTCAACCCGAGTAAATGCAAAGTAATGAAAGTAGGCAGTGGAAACAGGAGGCTAGACACAGGATACAGAATAGGAGATGAAGTACTTAATGAAACAGACAGAGAGAAAGATCTAGGAGTTGATATCCCACCAAACCTGTCTCCTGAAGCCCACATAAAGAGAATAACGTCTGCGGCATATGCGAGGCTGGCTAACATCAGAACGGCGTTCAGGAACCTGTGTAAGGAATAATTCAGAATCTTGTACACAACATATGTAAGACCAATCCTGGAGTATGCGGCCCCAGCATGGAGCCCGTACCTTGTCAAGCACAAGACAAAGCTGGAAAAAGTCCAAAGGTATGCCACTAGACTAGTCCCAGAACTAAGAGGCATGAGTTATGAGGAAAGGCTGCGGGAAATGCACCTTACGACACTGGAAGACAGAAGAGTAAGGGGGGACATGATCACAACCTACAAAATCCTCAGGGGAATCGACCGGGTAAACAAGGATGAACTATTCAACACTGGTGGGACGCGAACAAGGGGACACAGGTGGAAGCTGAGTACCCAAATGAGCGTCATAGACATTAGAAAGAACTTTTTTAGTGTCAGAGTAGTTAGTAAATGGAATGGAAGTGATGTGGCGGAGGCTGACTCCATACACAGTTTCAAATGTAGATATGATAGAGCCCAGTAGGCTCAGGAATCTGTACACCAGTTGATTGACGGTTGAGAGGCGGGACCAAAGAGCCAGAGCTCAACCCCCGCAAGCACAATTAGGTGAGTACAATTAAGTGAGTACACACATTCCACTTGTGTGTGTGTGTGTGTATTTACTATTTGTATTTGCAGACTCGAGCTATTAGCTCTTGGACCCCGCCTTTCTAACCAATCCATTTTTCCTCTATTTTTTCCGCTACATGTATTTCACTTTAACACACACACACACACACACACACACACACACACACACACACACACACACACACACACACACACACACACACACACACACACACACACACACACGAGGCAGAAACAAATGGGCAAAGTTTCTTTCACCCTAAGTGCCCCTGTTACCTAGCAGTAAATAGGTACCTGGGAGTTAGTCAGCTGTCACGGGCTGCTTCCTGGGGTGTGTGTGTGTGTGTGGTGTGGGGGAAAAAAAAAAAGTAGTTAGTAGTTAGTTAGTAAACAGTTGATTGACAGTTGAGAGGCGGGCCGAAAGAGCAAAGCTCAACCCCCGCAAAAACACAACTAGTAAACACAACTAGTAAACACACACACACACACACACACACACACACACACATATTACCAGGAAGCAGCTGTCTAACTCCCCGGTACCTATTTACTGCTAGGTGAACAGGCGCACTAGGATGAAAGAAACTCTGCTTATTTGTTTCCGTCTCCGCCGCGGGATCGAACCCGAGCTCTTACGACTGCGATCCCAGAGCGTTCTCCACTCAGCCGCGAGGCCGTGTACTCACCTATTTGTGCCTGCAGGATCGAGCATTGACTCTTGGATCCTGCATTTCTAGCCATCGGTTGTTTACAACAATGACTCCGGTCCCATTTCCCTATCATATCTAGTTTTAAAATTATGAATAGAGTTTGCTTCCACAACCTGTTCCCCAAGTGCATTCCATTTTTCCACTACTCTCCCGCTAAAAGAAAACTTCCTAACATCTGTTAGGAAGTGTGTGTATGTCTCTCTCTCTCTCTCTCTCTCTCTCTCTCCCTCTCTCTCTCTCTCTCTCTCTCTCTCTCTCTCTCTCTCTCTCTCTCTCTCTCTCTCTCTCTCTCTCTCTCTCTCTCTCTCTCTCTCTCTCTCTCTCTCTCTCTCTCTCTCTCTCTCTCTCTCTCTCTCTCTCTCTCTCTCTCTCTCTCTCTCTCTCTCTCTCTCTCTCTCTCTCTCTCTCTCTCTCTCTCTCTCACACATTTACTAACTACTCTTACGCTAAACTGAATATCTCCAACATGCTCGTGACTCGTGAATGTGTCATACCACATGCCCCTATCCTGTTCTGCTTCACACTTGGCTAGTTTCTCGTGGTTCCCAGAATTTATAAATGATTGGCAGTGCCAATCACATGTTACAATACTACATGTACATATGGTACATTACCGCCCATGATACAGTGCCAGTCATATGGCACAGTACCTCCCATGGCACAGTGCCACTCACATGGCACAGTGCCACTGTGGCAAGCATTCTGGCAAGCCTTCCCCAACTTCCTTATCGTCACTGACTCACCCCACACACACACACACACACACACACACACACACACACACACACACACACACACACACACACACACACACACACACACACACACACACACACACACACTTGGGCAGTTACTGCCCCCACCAGACAACTGGCTCACCAGGAAGAAGAAAGGGGAAGTAGGAGAAAGCGCCAAGTCATTACGACTATATATCACTGGAAAGGGGTCAGGATAAGGATTTGGGATGGGACGGAGGGAAGGAATAGTGCCCAACCACTTGTGAACGATCGGGGGATTGAACGCCAACCTGCAGGAAGCGAGACCGTCGCTCTACCGTCCAGCCCAAGTGCTTGGGCACCAGGAACAGGAAATGAATGTAAATGTTTATATTTCTACAGAGTGTAAACACAACGTAACATAACAACACATGAAGTGTTTTTTCAGGGGCTAAGTCAGTTTTTTTTTTCAGTAACTCGATCTTGATTTTGTATTGAATAATTGCGCCCCCGTGTGGCGAGCCAGAGGGGCAACGCCTGCTGGGTTATTCATTCCATGGCCGCCTGTGACAAAGTTTTGAAGAGAGTCACTACCTCCTCCGACCATTCAACGTGATCCTATACATGTGATTATTCACTGTGTGTATGCAGGAGAGGCGTAAATTGATGTATATTATGTATAGTGGTTACCACTGTGAAAATACTCCGAGCCCCTTAAGGTGGTGGAATATGTTCATTCACTGTGTAACTGTAGCAGCTCTGTAATGCTAGTTAACACTGTGTTAACGAGCATTCGTTAACGAGGCGTTGTTGAGCACTCACCAACGAGCACCTGTATATCGAGTGCTCACTCACTATACAGTGTCAATACCTGGTCTATACTCGTTCTATACAGGAGTTAGAATATAGAACTATATCGTCAATAGAACTATACACGTTCTATACAAAACGTGTATCTATGGCGGTGGTTGGTATTGTATATGAATAATTGATCTTTCTTTTCATAATTACAAGTTTTTATTACTTTTTTTAGTTCATTATCACCGATTGTTTGCACCTGCGAGATGAGGTGTTTCCTGTCTAGTAATCTGTGGCTTCTGTCGTTACTGGTTCTACCCCCTGGGGGCCCCACTTGTGGTTCTACCCCCTGGGGGCCCCACTTGTGGTTCAATCCCCTGGGGGCCCCACTTGTGGTTCTACCCCCTGGGGGCCACACTTGTGGTTCTACCCCCTGGGGGCCCTTACTTGTGGTTCTACCCCCTGGGGGTCTCACTTGTGGTTCTACCCCCTGGGGGCCACACTTGTGGTTCTACCCCCTGGGGGTCTCACTTGTGGTTCTACCCCCCTGGGGGCCACACTTGTGGTTCTACCCCCTGGGGGCCACACTTGTGGTTCTACCCCCTGGGGGCCCTTACTTGTGGTTCTACCCCCTGGGGGCCCCACTTGTGGTTCTACCCCCCTGGGGGCCACACTTGTGGTTCTACCCCCTGGGGGCCACACTTGTGGTTCTACCCCCTGGGGGCCCTCACTTGTGGTTCTACCCCCTGGGGGTCTCACTTGAGGTTCTACCCCCTGGGGGCCCTCACTTGTGGTTCTACCCCCTGGAGCCCTCACTTGTGGTTCATCCAAACATCACAGCCACACACACAAACATCACAGCCACACACACAAACATCACAGCCACACACACAAACATCACAGCCACACACACACAAACATCACAAACATCACAGCCACACACACACAAACATCACAGCCACACACACAAACATCACAGCCACACACACACAAACATCACAGCCACACACACACAAACATCACAGCCACACACACAAACATCACACACACACACACACAAACATCACAGCAACACACACAAACATCACAGCCACACACACAAACATCACAGCCACACACACAAACATCACAGCCACACACACACAAACATCACAGCCACACACACAAACATCACAGCCACAAACACACAAACATCACAGCCACACACACAAACATCACAGCCACACACACAAACATCACAGCCACACACACACAAACATCACAGCCACACACACAAACATCACAGCCACACACACACAAACATCACAGCCACACACACACAAACATCACAGCCACACACACACAAACACCACAGTCACACACACACAAACATCACAGTCACACACACACAAACATCACAGTCACACACACAAACATCACAGCCACACACACAAACATCACAGCCACACACACAAACATCACAGCCACACACACACACACACACACAAACATCACAGTCACACACACACAAACATCACAGCCACACACACAAACATCACAGCCACACACACACACATCACAGCCACACACACACAAACATCACAGCCACACACACACACATCACAGCCACACACACACAAACATCACAGCCACACACACAAACATCACAGCCACACACACACAAACATCACAGCCACACACACACAAACATCACAGCCACACACACAAACATCACAGCCACATACAAACATCACAGCCACACACACACAAACATCACAGCCACACACACACAAACATCACAGCCACACACACAAACATCACAGCCACACACACAAACATCACAGCCACACACACACACACAAACATCACAGCCACACACACACAAACATCACAGCCACACACACACAAACATCACAGCCACACACACACACACAAACATCACAGCCACACACACACAAACATCACAGCCACACACACACAAACATCACAGCCACATACAAACATCACAGCCACACACACACAAACATCACAGCCACACACACACAAACATCACAGCCACACACACAAACATCACAGCCACACACACAAACATCACAGTCACACACACACAAACATCACAGCCACACACACACACAAACATCACAGCCACACACACAAACATCACAGCCACACACACAAACATCACAGCCACATACAAACATCACAGCCACACACAAACACAAACATCACAGCCACACACACAAACATCACAGCCACACACACAAACATCACAGCCACACACACACACACACACACAAACATCACAGTCACACACACACAAACATCACAGCCACACACACAAACATCACAGTCACACACACACACAAACATCACAGTCACACACACACAAACATCACAGCCACACACACAAACATCACAGTCACACACACACACAAACATCACAGTCACACACACACAAACATCACAGCCACACACACACAAGCATCACAGCCACACACACAAACATCACAGCCACATACACACAAACATCACAGTCACACACACACAAACATCACAGCCACACACACACAAACATCACAGCCACACACACAAACATCACAGCCACACACACAAACATCACAGTCACACACACACAAACATCACAGTCACACACACACAAACATCACAGCCACACACACACAAGCATCACAGCCACACACACAAACATCACAGCCACATACACACAAACATCACAGTCACACACACACAAACATCACAGCCACACACACACAAACATCACAGCCACACACACAAACATCACAGCCACACACACAAACATCACAGTCACACACACACAAACATCACAGCCACACACACACAAACATCACAGCCACACACACACACAGGATACTGTATTACTGTATACTCCCCAGGAGTATACAGTAATAAGGAAAGAGAGGGAAGGTAGAGGAGGAGGCGGAGTGGCCCTACTCATGAGAAGGGAATGGAGTTTTAAGGAGATGGCCATCCCGGGCTGTGAGGAGTTCAGAGACTACATAGCAGGCACCATAACAATGGGAGGACCAAGAATAGTAGTAGCAGTAATATACAACCCTCCACCAAATGACAGGAGACCCAGTCAAGAGTATGAAAACAACAACAAGGCAGTTAACACTATAATTGAGAGGGCAGCCTCTGCTGCCTGTAGAAATAGATCCCACCTGCTCATCATGGGCGACTTCAATCACGGAAAGATTGACTGGGAGAACAAGGAACCGCATGGAGGCGAGGATACGTGGAGAGCCAAACTATTGGAGGTGGTGACAAGCAACTTTTTAACGCAGCATGTCGGAGAACCCACAAGGATGAGAGGCAATGACGAACCAGCGAGACTCGACCTAGTCTTCACTCTGAACGACTCCGACATAAGAGAAATCGGTTTTGAGGACCCAGTAGGAATGAGCGACCACAGTGTACTGGTGTTTGAGTACTTGATTGAAGAAGGGTTATTGAACTCGAGGAGGGATACCGAAACCAAAAGGTTAGCATACCGAAAGGGAAACTATGAGGGGATAAGAAAATTCCTAACAGATATAGCATGGGAAACAGAGCTCAGGGGAAAGACGGCCCAAGATATGATGGATTACATCACGCAGAAGTGCAAGGACGCAGCAAACAAGTTTGTCCCAGTCCAAAAGGAAAACAGAGAAATGAAGATGAGAAACCCATGGTTTAATCAAAGATGTAGGCTAGCTAAGCAGCAAAGTAAAAGGGCATGGAGAAACTATAGGAATAACAGGACACTGGAGAGCAGAGAAAGATACCAGAATGCCAGGAATGAATATGTCAGGATGAGAAGAGAGGCAGAAAGACAATACGAAAATGACATCGCAAGCAAGGCAAAGACTCAGCCTAAATTGTTGCATAGCCACATTAGGAGAAAAACAACAGTAAAGGAACAGGTTATGAGATTAAGGATAGGGGCGGAAGGATTCACTACAAATGACAAGGAAGTGTGTGAGGAATTGAATAAGAAATTCCAGGAGGTCTTCACCTTAGAACAAGGAGAAATTCCAGAGGTAAGTGAGGGAATAGCTAACCAGGAACCACTGGAAGAGTTTGAGATTACCAGTGGGGAAGTAAGGAAGTGTTTACTAGAGTTGGACGTGACGAAGGCTATAGGCCCAGATGGAATCTCCCCTTGGGTTCTAAAGGAAGGAGCAAGAGAACTGAGCCTACCACTCTCCATAGTGTATAACAAATCACTGGCAACAGGGGAACTGCCAGATATTTGGAAAGCAGCTAACGTAGTCCCGATATACAAGAAAGGGGATAGACAGGAGGCACTGAACTACAGGCCAGTGTCCCTAACCTGCATACCATGCAAGCTGATGGAGAAGATTGTGCGAAAAAAACTAGTGGAGCATCTGGAGCGAAGGAACTTTGTAACACAGCATCAACATGGGTTCAGGGATGGCAGGTCCTGCCTCACAGGGTTACTTGAATTCTACGACCAGGCAACAAAAATAAGGCAAGAAAGAGAAGGGTGGGCAGACTGCATATTTTTGGATTGTCAGAAAGCCTTTGATACAGTGCCACACAAGAGGCTAGTGCGAAAGTTGGAGATGCAGGCTGGAGTGAGAGGGAAGGTACTCCGGTGGATAGAGGAATACCTAAGCAACAGGAGACAACGAGTCTGTGTGAGGGGTGAAGTCTCAGATTGGCGAGACGTCACAAGTGGAGTCCCGCAGGGGTCAGTCCTCGGACCTATACTGTTTCTGGTATATGTAAATGATCTCCCAGAGGGTATAGATTCGTTCCTCTCAATGTTTGCCGACGATGCAAAAATTATGAGGAGGATTGAAACAGAGGATGATAGTAGGAGGCTACAAGATGACCTGGATAGACTGAGTGAATGGTCCAACAAATGGCTGTTGAAGTTCAACCCGAGTAAATGCAAAGTAATGAAACTAGGCAGTGGAAACAGGAGGCCAGGCACAGGATACAGAATAGGAGATGAAGTACTTAATGAAACAGACAGAGAGAAAGATCTAGGAGTTGATATCACACCAAACCTGTCTCCTGAAGCCCACATAAAGAGAATAACGTCTGCGGCATATGCGAGGCTGGCTAACATCAGAACGGCGTTCAGGAACCTGTGTAAGGAATCATTCAGAATCTTGTACACCACATATGTAAGACCAATCCTGGAGTATGCGGCCCCAGCATGGAGCCCGTACCTTGTCAAGCACAAGACGAAGCTGGAAAAAGTCCAAAGGTATGCTACTAGACTAGTCCCAGAACTAAGAGGCATGAGTTATGAGGAAAGGCTGCGGGAAATGCACCTCACGACACTGGAAGACAGAAGAGTAAGGGGAGACATGATCACAACCTACAAAATCCTCAGGGGAATCGACCGGGTAAACAAGGACGAACTTTTCAACACTGGTGGGACGCGAACAAGGGGACACAGGTGGAAGCTGAGTACCCAAATGAGCCACAGAGACGTTAGAAAGAACTTTTTCAGTGTCAGAGTAGTTAGCAAATGGAATGCATTAGGAAGTGATGTGGTGGAGGCTGACTCCATTCACAGTTTCAAATGTAGATATGATAGAGCCCAATAGGCTCAGGAATCTGTACACCAGTTGATTGACGGTTGAGAGGCGGGACCAAAGAGCCAGAGCTCAACCCCCGCAAGCACAATTAGGTGAGTACAATTAGGTGAGTACACACAAACATCACAGCCACACACACAAACATCACAGCCACATACAAACATCACAGCCACACACACACAAGCATCACAGCCACACACACAAACATCACAGTCACACACACACAAACATCACAGCCACACACACAAACATCACAGTCACACACACACACAAACACCACAGTCACACACACACAAACATCACAGTCACACACACACACACATCACAGCCACACACACACAAACATCACAGCCACACACACACACACAAACATCACAGCCACACACACACAAACATCACAGCCACACACACAAACATCACAGCCACATACAAACATCACAGCCACACACACACAAGCATCACAGCCACACACACAAACATCACAGCCACACACACACAAACATCACAGCCACACACACACAAGCATCACAGCCACACACACAAACATCACAGCCACACACACACAAACATCACAGCCACACACACACAAACATCACAGCCACACACACAAACATCACAGCCACACACACACAAACATCACAGCCACACACACAAACATCACAGCCACATACACACACACACAAACATCACAACCACACACACACAAACATCACAGTCACATACACACAAACATCACAGCCACACACACACACACAAACATCACAGCCACACACACACAAACATCACAACCACACACACACAAACATCACAGTCACACACACACACAAACATCACAGCCACACACACACAAACATCACAGCCACATACACATAAACATCACAGCCACACACACACAAACATCACAGCCACACACACACACACACAAACATCACAACCACACACACACAAACATCACAGCCACACACACACACAAACATCACAGTCACACACACACACAAACATCACAACCACACACACACAAACATCACAGCCACACACACACACAAACATCACAGCCACACACACACAAACATCACAGTCACACACACACACACAAACATCACAACCACACACACACAAACATCACAGCCACACACACACACACAAACATCACAACCACACACACACACACAAACATCACAACCACACACACACAAACATCACAGCCACACACACACACACAAACATCACAGCCACACACACACACACAAACATCACAGTCACACACACACACAAACATCACAGCCACACACACACACACAAACATCACAACCACACACACACAAACATCACAGCCACACACACACACACAAACATCACAACCACACACACACAAACATCACAGCCACACACACACACAAACATCACAGCCACACACACACACACAAACATCACAGTCACACACACACACAGAAACATCACAGCCACACACACACACACAAACATCACAACCACACACACACAAACATCACAGCCACACACACACACACAAACATCACAGCCACACACACACACAAACATCACAGTCACACACACACACAAACACCACAGCCACACACACACACAAACATCACAGTCACACACACACACAAACATCACAGCCACACACACACACAAACATCACAACCACACACACACAAACATCACAGCCACACACACACACAAACATCACAGCCACACACACACAAACATCACAGTCACACACACACACACAAACATCACAACCACACACACACAAACATCACAGCCACACACACACACACAAACATCACAACCACACACACACAAACATCACAGCCACACACACACAAACATCACAGCCACACACACACACAAACATCACAGCCACACACACACACAAACATCACAGCCACACACACACACAAACATCACAGCCACACACACACACACAAACATCACAACCACACACACACACACAAACATCACAACCACACACACACAAACATCACAGCCACACACACACACACAAACATCACAACCACACACACACAAACATCACAGCCACACACACACAAACATCACAGCCACACACACACACAAACATCACAGCCACACACACACACAAACATCACAGCCACACACACACACAAACATCACAGCCACACACACACACACAAACATCACAACCACACACACACACACAAACATCACAACCACACACACACACAAACATCACAGCCACACACACACACAAACATCACAGCCACACACACACACAAACATCACAGCCACACACACACACACAAACATCACAACCACACACACACACACACAAACATCACAGCCACACACACACACACACAAACATCACAACCACACACACACACAAACATCACAACCACACACACACACAAACATCACAGTCACACACACACAAACATCACAGCCACACACACACAAACATCACAGCCACACACACACACACACACAAACATCACAACCACACACACACACAAACATCACAACCACACACACACAAACATCACAGTCACACACACACAAACATCACAGTCACACACACACAAACATCACAGCCACACACACACACAAACACAAACATCACAACCACACACACACACAAACATCACAACCACACACACACAAACATCACAGTCACACACACACAAACATCACAGCCACACACACACACAAACATCACTGTCACACACACACAAACATCACTGTCACACACACACAAACATCACAGTCACACACACACACAAACACCACAGTCACACACACACAAACATCACAGCCACACACACACACAAACACCACAGTCACACACACACAAACATCACAACCACACACACACACACAAACATCACAACCACACACACACAAACATCACAGCCACACACACACACACAAGCATCACAACCACACACACACAAACATCACAGCCACACACACACAAACATCACAGTCACACACACACAAACATCACAGCCACACACACACACAAACATCACTGTCACACACACACAAACATCACTGTCACACACACACAAACATCACAGTCACACACACACACAAACACCACAGTCACACACACACAAACATCACAACCACACACACACACACAAACATCACAACCACACACACACAAACATCACAGCCACACACACACACACAAACATCACAACCACACACACACAAACATCACAGCCACACACACACAAACATCACAGTCACACACACACACACACAAACATCACAACCACACACACACAAACATCACAGCCACACACACACACACAAACATCACAACCACACACACACACACAAACATCACAACCACACACACACAAACATCACAGCCACACACACACACACAAACATCACAGCCACACACACACACACAAACATCACAGTCACACACACACACAAACATCACAGCCACACACACACACACAAACATCACAACCACACACACACAAACATCACAGCCACACACACACACACAAACATCACAACCACACACACACAAACATCACAGCCACACACACACACAAACATCACAGCCACACACACACACACAAACATCACAGTCACACACACACACAGAAACATCACAGCCACACACACACACACAAACATCACAACCACACACACACAAACATCACAGCCACACACACACACACAAACATCACAGCCACACACACACACAAACATCACAGTCACACACACACACAAACTCCACAGCCACACACACACACAAACATCACAGTCACACACACACACAAACATCACAGCCACACACACACACAAACATCACAACCACACACACACAAACATCACAGCCACACACACACACAAACATCACAGCCACACACACACAAACATCACAGTCACACACACACACACAAACATCACAACCACACACACACAAACATCACAGCCACACACACACACACAAACATCACAACCACACACACACAAACATCACAGCCACACACACACAAACATCACAGCCACACACACACACAAACATCACAGCCACACACACACACAAACATCACAGCCACACACACACACAAACATCACAGCCACACACACACACACAAACATCACAACCACACACACACACACAAACATCACAACCACACACACACAAACATCACAGCCACACACACACACACAAACATCACAACCACACACACACAAACATCACAGCCACACACACACAAACATCACAGCCACACACACACACAAACATCACAGCCACACACACACACAAACATCACAGCCACACACACACACAAACATCACAGCCACACACACACACACAAACATCACAACCACACACACACACACAAACATCACAACCACACACACACACAAACATCACAGCCACACACACACACAAACATCACAGCCACACACACACACAAACATCACAGCCACACACACACACACAAACATCACAACCACACACACACACACACAAACATCACAGCCACACACACACACACACAAACATCACAACCACACACACACACAAACATCACAACCACACACACACACAAACATCACAGTCACACACACACAAACATCACAGCCACACACACACAAACATCACAGCCACACACACACACACACACAAACATCACAACCACACACACACACAAACATCACAACCACACACACACAAACATCACAGTCACACACACACAAACATCACAGTCACACACACACAAACATCACAGCCACACACACACACAAACACAAACATCACAACCACACACACACACAAACATCACAACCACACACACACAAACATCACAGTCACACACACACAAACATCACAGCCACACACACACACAAACATCACTGTCACACACACACAAACATCACTGTCACACACACACAAACATCACAGTCACACACACACACAAACACCACAGTCACACACACACAAACATCACAGCCACACACACACACAAACACCACAGTCACACACACACAAACATCACAGCCACACACACACAAACATCACAGTCACACACACACAAACATCACAGTCACACACACACAAACATCACAGTCACACACACAAAAACATCACAACCACACACACACAAACATCACAGTCACACACACAAACATCACAACCACACACACACACACAAACATCACAGTCACACACACACAAACATCACAGTCACACACACACACACACACAAACATCACAGCCACACACACACAAACATCAGAGTCACACACACACAAACATCACAGTCACACACACACAAACACCACAGTCACACACACACAAACATCACAGCCACACACACACAAACATCACAGTCACACACACACACAAACATCACAGTCACACACACACAAACATCACAGTCACACACACACAAACATCACAGCCACACACACACAAACATCACAGCCACACACACACAAACATCACAGTCACACACACACACAAACATCACAGCCACACACACACTAACATCACAGTCACACACACACACAAACATCACAGTCACACACACACAAACATCACAGTCACACACACACAAACATCACAGTCACACACACACAAACATCACAGTCACACACACACACACACAAACATCACAGTCACACACACACACACAAACATCACAGTCACACACACACACACAAACATCACAGTCACACACACACAAACATCACAGTCACACACACACAAACATCACAGTCACACACACACAAACATCACAGTCACACACACACACAAACATCACAGTCACACACACACAAACATCACAGCCACACACACACAAACATCACAGTCACACACACACACAAACATCACAGTCACACACACACAAACATCACAGCCACACACACACAAACATCACAGCCACACACACACAAACACCACAGCCACACACACACAAACACCACAGCCACACACACACAAACATCACAGCCACACACACACAAACATCACAGTCACACACACACAAACATCACAGCCACACACACACAAACACCACAGCCACACACACACAAACATCACAGTCACACACAATAAATATAGATGTAACTGTGTACTAGACGATTGCCCTTGGAGGTGCCAGATAGCACCCAAGTTCACCCGTGTGTCTATAGGCTTCCAAAGTGCAAAAAAGCAAGCGGTTCGTATCCCTGCAGTTGGTGGGCAGGTGTTGCAGTTGGTAGGCAGGTGTTGCAGTTGGTGGGCAGGTGTTGCAGTTGGTAGGCAGGTGTTGCAGTTGGTGGGCAGGTGTTGCAGTTGGTAGGCAGGTGTTGCAGTTGGTGGGCAGGTGTTGCAGTTGGTGGGCAGGTGTTGCAGTTGGTGGGCAGGTGTTGCAGTTGGTGGGCAGGTGTTGCAGTTGGTAGGCAGGTGTTGCAGTTGGTGGGCAGGTGTTGCAGTTGGTAGGCAGGTGTTGCAGTTGGTGGGCAGGTGTTGCAGTTGGTAGGCAGGTGTTGCAGTTGGTAGGCAGGTGTTGCAGTTGGTGGGCAGGTGTTGCAGTTGGTGGGCAGGTGTTGCAGTTGGTGGGCAGGTGTTGCAGTTGGTGGGCAGGTGTTGCAGTTGGTGGGCAGGTGTTGCAGTTGGTGGGCAGGTGTTGCAGTTGGTGGGCAGGTGTTGCAGTTGGTGGGCAGGTGTTGCAGTTGGTGGCAGGTGTTGCAGTTGGTGGGCAGGTGTTGCAGTTGGTGGGCAGGTGTTGCAGTTGGTGGGCAGGTGTTGCAGTTGGTGGGCAGGTGTTGCAGTTGGTGGGCAGGTGTTGCAGTTGGTGGGCAGGTGTTGCAGTTGGTAGGCAGGTGTTGCAGTTGGTAGGCAGGTGTTGCAGTTGGTGGGCCGGTGTTGCAGTTGGTGGGCCGGTGTTGCATGATCAACCAGGCGTGTGTGGTGGTCATGCGTGGCGGCCGTGCTGAGAGCACTCTGCCTGGTTGCTCTGGAGAGCCTGCGCCTGCATTGAATTGTCATGCAATGCGCAGCGTGCATGCTCTCTGGCGGGTATTTTTGGCGGTAGGCTGTGTCCGTCCTGCGGTGGTGGCGGCCTTGGTCCTGTGCTGGTGTCTGCTGTGGGGGCCTCGGGTCCTGTGCTGGTGTCTGCTGTGGCGGCCTCGGGTCCTGTGCTGGTGTCTGCTGTGGCGGCCTAGGGTCCTGTGTTGGTGTCTGCTGCGGCGGCCTCGGGTCCTGCGCTGGTGTCTGCTGTGGCAGCCTCGCGTCCTGTGCTGGTGTCTGCTGTGGCGGCCTCAGGTCCTGTGCTGGTGTCTGCTGTGGCGGCCTCGGGTCCTGTGCTGGTGTCTGCTGTGGCGGCCTCGGGTCCTGTGCTGGTGTCTGCTGTGGCGGCCTAGGGTCCTGTGCTGGTGTCTGCTGCGGCGGCCTCGCGTCCTGCGCTGGTGTCTGCTGTGGCGGCCTCGCGTCCTGTGCTGGTGTCTGCTGTGGCGGCCTCAGGTCCTGTGCTGGTGTCTGCTGTGGCGGCCTCGGGTCCTGTGCTGGTGTCTGCTGTGGCGGCCTCGGGTCCTGTGCTGGTGTCTGCTGTGGCGGCCTCGGGTCCTGTGCTGGTGTCTGCTGTGGCGGCCTCGGGTCCTGTGCTGGTGTCTGCTGTTGCGGCCTCGGGTCCTGTGCTGGTGTCTGCTGTTGCGGCCTCGGGTCCTGTGCTGGTGTCTGCTGTGGCGGCGTCTCCTCCTTCAAGCACTTTATTGAGCGCGCTCTATTTTATTTTTCTTTACTTTTACCAGTTTACTTTGGTTTATTTTCTTGGTTTTATTGGTAATAAATAATAATTTTATTCTCTTATCAAATTATTTGAACATTGTACAAGACACAGATGCCTAATCCTAATCTGGCACAGATGCCTAATCCTAATCTGGCACAGATGCCTAATCCTAATCCAAGCCTAATCTGCTGACTTATAATAATTCCAATTTTTTTAATTTTTATTATTTTTATTATTATTATTAAGGTACATCCGTTGAGGCCAAGAAGGGTCTTCTACAACAGGGGCCACAAGCATGTAGAGTTGTTGCTTGTGGTCGTGTTGTGACTAAACTTACACAGTGGGGGCTATCTTGAGGTTATCTTGAGATGATTTCGGGGCTTTAGTGTCCCCGCGGCCCGGTCCTCGACCAGGCCTCCACCCCCAGGAAGCAGCCCGTGACAGCTGACTAACACCCAGGTACCTATTTACTGCTAGGTAACAGGGGCATTCAGGGTGAAAGAAACTTTGCCCATTTGTTTCTGCCTCGTGCGGGAATCGAACCCGCGCCACAGAATTACGAGTCCTGCGCGCTATCCACCAGGCTACGAGGCCCCTAACTCACTATAGCTCACTATAGTGGCTTCACAACCACAGTGATTCCAGGTTCACGACAGAGACGTTTGGGCTCGTATTCCTTCCGCTGATGTCTCCAGTCACTATAGCAATAAACACGTGATGTCCGGATGTCATCATGTGTAGTGAGGTGCATCGGGGGAACGTCGGCTGTTAGTCTACGGGGACCCCTGATAAGCCTATGCAATAGGAAGTGAGAGGGAACTATTAGGAGAAAGAGCCGCGACACTACGGCTATATAGCACTGGGAAGGGGTCAGGATAAGGATTAGGGATGGGACGGGGGGGGGGGGGGGAAAGGAATAGTGCCCAATCACTTGTGGACGGACGGGGATTGAACGCCGACCTGCATGAAGCGAGACCGTCGCTCTACCGACCAACCCAATATGAACAAAAGGTAATGTTACAAATTACATTTCGTCGTATAATGAAAATTTATGGATGAATTTTTTGGTAGCATAATGGTGATGGTTTATGGTAGTGTGGGAGTGGCGGCGTGGGGTTGACATTGAAATTGAAATAAGTTTATTGAGGTAAAATACACACAAAGGGATGAGGTAGCTCAAGCTATTCTCACCCCGTTCAGTACAACGTGTTAATATATACATAGACACACATCACAAAGTTGACATGTCCTGGTTGGGGTCCTGCTGGCTGTAAGGTCACAACCCGTTGTGCTGCCCAGTCTCTCACTTTGTCACTCCGTAAGAAAATGCAACTGTTTAACCTAACCAGAAACGTGGCAACCCAATGGTGGTGTGGTACATAGCCCTTGTGGGGACACACACGCACACACACACACACACACACACACACACACACATACACACATACACACACACACACACACACACACACACACACACATACACACACACACACACATACACACACACACACACACACACACACACACACACACACACACACACACACACACACACACACACACACATACACACACACACACACATACACACACACACACACACACACACACACACACACACATACACACACACACACACACACACACACACACACACACACACATACACACACACACACACACACACATACACACACACACACACACACACACACACACACACACACACACACACACACACACACACACACACACACACACACACACACACACACACCACCGGCGCCCCGAGGGTGCCGGTGGCTGTGTAGATAGCACGTTATACACGTAATCCTTTGGCCCGGGTTCGATTTCCGGCGCCGGCGAGAAACAAAATGCGCAGAGTTTCTTTCACTCTGATGCCCCCTGTTACCTAGCAGTAAATAGGTACCTGTAAGTTAGACAGCTGTTGTGGGCTGCTTCCTGTGTGTGTGTGTGTGTGTGTGTGTGTGTGTGTGTGTGTGTGTGTGTGTGTGTGTGTGTGTGTGTGTGTACTCACCTAGTTGTGCTTGCGGGGGTTGAGCTTTGGCTCTGTGGCCCCGCCTCTCAACCGTCAATCAACAGGTGTACAGATTCCTGAGCCTACTGGGCTCTATCATATCTACATTATAAACTGTGTATGGAG
>NC_091229.1:15388689-15391189 GCF_040958095.1 Procambarus clarkii
TGATAGTACTGCCTCTGCTCTTGATCACATCTGGACCAACATAACCTCTCCACTTACTTCAGGGATAATCATTGATAGCACTACAGACCATTATCCCTCATTTCTCCTAACCAACATTAATAAACCACCTCTAGATGCAAGGAAGATAAGCTTTAGGCTGCACAATGAAACTTCTATAAGCAACTTTACTGCTGCTGCTGCTAACATCATCTGGGAGGCTGAATTAGGTGACATAGTGAACACCAACCTAGCAGTGCAAACATTTCTTCAGAAAACTCTCAGCCTTTATAACTCCCACTGTCCAATGCTAACGAAACAAGTTACAAATAAAAGGTTAAACACTCCATGGCTTACAAAGGGGATACTTAAATCTATTAATAAAAAACATGACCTTGAGAAGAAGTATAGGTTAGGAATCGTCTCGAAAGAATTTTCAAAGATTTACTCATCCATGCTGTCTAAAATAATTAGAAGAGCCAAAATAAAATACTACGAAAATAAATTTACCCAAATTAAGGGCAACATTAAAAAAACATGGAGCACTATCTCCCAAATATTAGAATCAAAAAAGATTTTGAATAAAAAACAAATTCTCCTATCCAATGACGATGGTGTGCTTTCGACCTCAGACACTGCTACTGAGTTCAATAGGTTCTTTTCATCCATTGGTACATCCCTTGCTCATGATATTCCATCCTCACTCACTAATATTAAAGTCTACCTCACAGGTAACTATCCAGAGTCTCTGTACCTAGCTCCCGCTACTTTCTCTGATGTGAATGAGGTAATCCGCTCCCTTAAAACTAAGTCAAGCGCCCTTGATGAGATACCAGATACCATCTCTAATTTACAAAAAAGCCTCCAGATTTCTAGCTCCTGCCATTGCATTGCTCTTCAATAAATCACTTGAACTCCAAACCTTTCCGGATATTCTAAAAAAAAGCAAGAATAGCCCCAGTCCACAAATGTGGTGATCTCACTGATGTCAACATTTACAGACCTATATCAATTCTGCCAAACTTGTCAAAAATATTTGAAAAGCTAATCTACAAGCAGGTTTACTCATATCTAGTCAAACTCAATATACTTAGCTCTTGCCAGTATGGTTTCAGACCCAATAAAAGCACTAACGATGTACTTATTAGTATGATTAACTTGATACATGCAGCTCTTGATAAAAATGAGTTCCCTGTTGGGTTATTTGTGGACCTGCGTAAAGCTTTTGACACTGTCAACCACCAAAACCTTCTTCTTAAATTACATCATTATGGAGTCAGAGGTCACTCCCTCCAATACCTTCAGTCTTACCATACTGACTGGCTCCAGTATGTTTCTGTGAATAATTCCATTTCTTCTGCACTACCCATAAACATTGGTGTTCCACAGGGCAGCATACTTGACCCTCTCCTCTTTCTCATCTACATTAATAACCTTCCACATGCCTCAACACCTCAAACCAATCTTATTTGCTGATGACACAACTTTCATTTGCTCCAGTCCTGACCCGCTTGTTCTAAATGTCACTGTGAATACTGAACTAAATAAAGTCCATCTTTGGCTAACTGCCAACAAACTCACCCTTAACATTGACAAAACTTTCTATATTTTGCTTGGTAATAAATCCTCAAATAAATTAATCTAAGAATAAACAATATCCAAATCAGTAGTAAAGTTGATGGTAAATTCCTTGGTGTCCTCATCGATAACAAGCTGAATTTCCAGAGACACATTTTAAATATAGCAAAAAAAAGTTTCTAAAACTGTTGGCATTCTTTCTAAGATCAGATATTATGCACCTCGCCCTGCCCTGGCGACGCTCTATACTCTCTCATCTATCCTTATCTCAACTATGGTATTTGTGCTTGGGGTTCTACTACCCTAAATCATTTACGTCCTCTAATTACTCAACACAAAGCTGCTATTAGGACAATATCTAACTCTGGCCCCAGACATCACTCGGTACCCCTACTCAAATCTCTGAATATGTTAGATATTAAGTCACTGCACATCCTCTCATGTGTACTCTATATATTTAAAACTCTGAACTGCAATGTCAATCGTGACCTTAAAATCTTCTTAGAAGGTTGTAACAGAACCCATGGGTACGACACCAGAAACAAATACCTATTTGATATTTCAAGAGTGCGACTTAACCAAACTAGAAATGCTCTACAAATCAGGGGACCCAGAATGTGGAATGACCTTCCCAATCATGTCAAAGGCTGTACCTCTCTCAACCAGTTTAGGATGAAAACTAAGTACTACCTAATTAACTCCATGTAACCTACTTTACCCCATAAATGTCAATCCATGTCTTACTATTTTTAAACAATGCTGTTTGTTGACCAACTTGTATATTGGCTATTTTGTACCATGTTCCCCCCTTTTTTATCTTTTATTTTTTCTTTCAATCTAATTTATACTTTAAGCTCAATTATTAAGTTTTAGTATAAGTTTTTTTTCTCTTCCACACCTTGCCCGAAACGCTATGCGTATTAGT
>NC_091229.1:15396189-15403689 GCF_040958095.1 Procambarus clarkii
ATTGAGCACCCACCTCCCTACTGTTTGACAGGAAATTAAGTATCCACCTCCCTACTGTTTGACAGGAAATTGAGTATCCACCTCCCTACTGTTTGACAGGAAATTGAGCATCCACCTCCCTACTGTTTGACAGGAAATTGAGCATCCACCTCCCTACTGTTTGACAGGAAATTGAGTATCCACCTCCCTACTGTTTGACAGGAAATTGAGCATCTACCTCCCTACTGTTTGACAGGAAATTGAGTATCCACCTCCCTACTGTTTGACAGGAAATTGAGCATCCACCTCCCTACTGTTTGACAGGAAATTGAGCATCCACCTCCCTACTGTTTGACAGGAAATTGAGTATCCACCTCCCTACTGTTTGACAGGAAATTGAGCATCTACCTCCCTACTGTTTGACAGGAAATTGAGCATCCACCTCCCTACTGTTTGACAGGAAATTGAGCATCCACCTCCCTACTGTTTGACAGGAAATTGAGCATCCACCTCCCTACTGTTTGACAGGAAATTGAGCATCCACCTCCCTACTGTTTGACAGGAAATTGAGCATCCACCTCCCTACTGTTTGACAGGAAATTGAGCATCCACCTCCCTACCTTTCATTGTCATTCCTTTGGACTTCCTTCGCAAAATCCGTGTATACAATGTTGGCATTTTTGTTTGTCTACTTGATTAGGTCTTTGTTTTGTTTGGTCTGACCTTCTCATACTGTGTGTCTGCTTCTCCTCCCACAGTGAGGTACTCATTCTTGGCCCTCTGGTGTCTGCTTCTCCTCCCACAGTGAGGTACTCATTCTTGGCCCTCTGGTGTCTGCTTCTCCTCCCACAGTGAGGTACTCATTCTTGGCCCTCTGGTGTCTGCTTCTCCTCCCACAGTGAGGTACTCACTCTTGGCCCTCTGGTGTCTGCTTTTCCTCCCACAGTGAGGTACTCACTCTTGGCCCTCTGGTGTCCCCTTCTCATACTGTGTGTCTGCTTCTCCTCCCACAGTGAGGTACTCACTCTTGGCCCTCTGGTGTCCCCTTCTCATACTGTGTGTCTGCTTCTCCTCCCACAGTGAGGTACTCACTCTTGGCCCTCTGGTGTCCTCTGGTGCCCTCTGGTGCCCTCTGGTGTCCTCTGATGTCCTCTGGTGTCCTCTGGTGTCCTCTGGTGTCCTCTGATGTCCTCTGGTGTCCTCTGATGTCCTCTGGTGTCCTCTGGTGTCCTCTGGTGTCCTCTGGTGTCCTCTGGTGTCCTCTGTTGCCCTCTGGTGTCCTCTGGTGTCCTCTGCTCTGGTGTCCTCTGGTGTCCTCTGGTGTCCTCTGGTGCCCTCTGGTGTCCTCTGGTGTCCTCTGGTGTCCTCTGGTGCCCTCTGTTGCCCTCTGGTGTCCTCTGGTGTCCTCTGCTCTGGTGTCCTCTGGTGTCCTCTGGTGTCCTCTGGTGTCCTCTGGTGTCCTCTGGTGTCTTCTGGTGTCCTCTGGTGCCCTCTGGTGTCCTTTGGTGTCCTCTGGTGTCCTCTGGTGCCCTCTGGTGTCCTCTGGTGTCCTCTGGTGCCCTCTGGTGTCCTCTGGTGTCCTCTGGTGTCCTCTGATGTCCTCTGGTGTCCTCTGGTGTCCTCTGGTGTCCTCTGGTGCCCTCTGTTGCCCTCTGGTGTCCTCTGGTGTCCTCTGCTCTGGTGTCCTCTGGTGTCCTCTGGTGTCCTCTGGTGTCCTCTGGTGCCCTCTGGTGTCCTCTGGTGTCTTCTGGTGTCCTCTGGTGCCCTCTGGTGTCCTTTGGTGTCCTCTGGTGTCCTCTGGTGCCCTCTGGTGTCCTCTGGTGTCCTCTGGTGCCCTCTGGTGCCCTCTGGTGTCCTCTGCTCTGGTGTCTTATTATCTATGTAGTGTACTCACCTAGTTGTACTCACCTAGTTGTGCTTGCGGGGGTTGAGCTCTGGCTCTTTGGTCCCGCCTCTCAACCGTCAATCAACAGGTGTACGGGTTCCTGAGCCTATTGGGCTCTATCATATCATTTAGTGTCTCCATGCCCTTGTACCTGCCGCCTTACTTCCATGATTAAACCATAGGTTATCTTGGTTATTTGGAGGGTATCTTGAGATGATTTCGGGGCTTAGTGTCCACGCGGCCCGGTCCCCGACCAGACTTACTTTTTGTTACACCCCCTCCCCCCCGGAAGCAGCCCGTAGCAGCTGTCTAACTCCCAGATACCTATTTACTGCTAGGTGAACAGGTGCATCACGGTGAAATAAACTCTGGCCATTCGTTTCAGCCTCCACTGAGGATTGAACCCGGAACCTCAGGACTACAAATCCTGAGCGCTGTCCACTCAGCTGTCAGGCTCCTTTTATGCAGGCAATGCATAAAAGGTTCCTTTTATGTACTGAATTTGTTTCTTTCATACCTCCTTACTCTTCCGACTCATGTCGTCCAATCATGCTGGATTTAGTCTTTTTTTTGTCTGAATTCAGTTTCCCATGGTATATCTATTTGGAATATTAGTCTTTTTAAAATTGGGTCACCTCCTAACCCCTCTTGGTTGGAAGGGCGGTGGGGGAGGGTTAGGGGTAGGAGATGGGGGGTGTGTGATAGTGCCTTGACAAAGTTATTCCTGCTTCCCTCAAATATTCTAATGTTGATATGCTGTGATCACTCGTTTCTATGGGGGCTTCTAGTTTTATTTATTTATTAATTTATTTGTTTATTTATATACAAGAAGGTACATTGAGTTTGTGAGAATACATAGCATAGTAATTACAGTCTTGTAAAGCCACTAGTACGCGCAGCGTTTCGGGCAGGTCCTTAATCTAACAGATAATTTTAAGTAGGTAAATTCTAGCAGAATTAATAAAATAACAGATACATTGCAAGAAAGAAAATGAGATGAGAGAGATTAGTAGGTATATTAAAGCTCTGATTGATTGCATTCATTTTATTTGTCTTGTGTCTGACTCGTTGAGTGAATATTAGGTCACGTCTAGATGGCTCGTTATTGTCTTTTGTGCGTGTGGGACCCTTGACATGCTGCCGTAGAAAGTTATTCGTTGTTACGTCTAATAGTTTAGCTCTCCGTGTATCTGTGGTGCATTGTGGCTTTGTTCTCCTAGTCTGTCTCTCTGTGGTTGATGTCTTCCAGGATCAGAAGCTGGAATGTTCTCCTACACGATGTATATAGGGAGTGTTGTGTGTGGTGTATAGGGAGTGTTGTGGGTGGTGTATAGGGAGTGTTGTGGGTGGTGTATAGGGTGTGTTGTGTGTGGTGTATAGGGTGTGTTGTTTGTGGTGTATAGGGTGTGTTGTTTGTGGTGTATAGGGTGTGTTGTTTGTGGTGTATAGGGTGTGTTGTATAGGGAGTGTTGTGTGTGGTGTATATGGTGTGTTGTGTGTGGTGTATAGGGAGTGTTGTGGGTGGTGTATAGGGAGTGTTGTGGGTGGTGTATAGGGTGTGTTGTGTGTGGTGTATAGGGTGTGTTGTTTGTGGTGTATAGGGTGTGTTGTTTGTGGTGTATAGGGTGTGTTGTTTGTGGTGTATAGGGTGTGTTGTATAGGGAGTGTTGTGGGTGGTGTATAGGGAGTGTTGTGGGTGGTGTATAGGGTGTGTTGTTTGTGGTGTATAGGGTGTGTTGTATAGGGAGTGTTATGTGTGGTATATAGGGAGTGTTGTGTGTGGTGTATAGGGTGTGTTGTATAAGGAGTGTTATGTGTGGTATATAGGGAGTGTTGTGTGTGGTGTATAGGGTGTGTTGTATAAGGAGTGTTATGTGTGGTATATAGGGAGTGTTGTGTATGGTGTATAGGGTGTGTTGTGGGTGGTGTATATGGTGTGTTGTGTGTGGTGTATAGGGTGTGTTGTGTGTGGTGTATAGGGTGTGTTGTGTGTGGTGTATAGGGTGTGTTGTATAAGGAGTGTTATGTGTGGTATATAGGGAGTGTTGTGTATGGTGTATAGGGTGTGTTGTGGGTGGTGTATATGGTGTGTTGTGTGTGGTGTATAGGGTGTGTTGTGTGTGGTGTATAGGGTGTGTTGTATAGGGAGTGTTATGTGTGGTATATAGGGAGTGTTGTGTGTGGTATATAGGGAGTGTTGTGTGTGGTGTATAGGGAGTGTTGTGTGTGGTGTATATGGTGTGTTGTGTGTGGTGTATAGGGTGTGTTGTGTGTGGTGTATAGGGTGTGTTGTGGGTGGTGTATATGGTGTGTTGTGTGTGGTGTATAGGGTGTGTTGTGTGTGGTGTATAGGGTGTGTTGTATAAGGAGTGTTATGTGTGGTATATAGGGAGTGTTGTGTATGGTGTATAGGGAGTGTTGTGTGTGGTGTATATGGTGTGTTGTGTGTGGTGTATAGGGTGTGTTGTGTGTGGTGTATAGGGTGTGTTGTATAGGGAGTGTTATGTGTGGTATATAGGGAGTGTTGTGTGTGGTGTATAGGGTGTGTTGTGGGGGTTGTATAGGGTGTGTTGTGGGGGTTGTATAGGGTGTGTTGTGAGGGTTGTATAGGGTGTGTTGTGGGGGTTGTATAGGGTGTGTTGTGGGGGTTGTATAGGGTGTGTTGTGGGGGTTGTATAGGGTGTGTTGTGAGGGTTGTATAGGGTGTGTTGTGGGGGTTGTATAGGGTGTGTTGTGGGGGTTGTATAGGGTGTGTTGTGGGGGTTGTATAGGGAGTGTTGTGTGTGGTGTATAGGGTGTGTTGTGGGGGTTGTATAGGGTGTGTTGTGGGGGTTGTATAGGGAGTGTTGTGAGGGTTGTATAGGGTGTGTTGTGGGGGTTGTATAGGGAGTGTTGTGAGGGTTGTATAGGGTGTGTTGTGGGGGTTGTATAGGGTGTGTTGTGGGGGTTGTATAGGGTGTGTTGTGGGGGTTGTATAGGGTGTGTTGTGGGGGTTGTATAGGGTGTGTTGTGGGGGTTGTATAGGGTGTGTTGTGGGGGTTGTATAGGGTGTGTTGTGGGGGTTGTATAGGGTGTGTTGTGGGGGTTGTATAGGGAGTGTTGTGAGGGTTGTATAGGGTGTGTTGTGGGGGTTGTATAGGGTGTGTTGTGAGGGTTGTATAGGGTGTGTTGTGGGGGTTGTATAGGGTGTGTTGTGGGGGTTGTATAGGGTGTGTTGTGGGGGTTGTATAGGGTGTGTTGTGGGGGTTGTATAGGGTGTGTTGTGGGGGTTGTATAGGGTGTGTTGTGGGGGTTGTATAGGGTGTGTTGTGTGTGGTGTATAGGGTGTGGTTTATAGGGTGTGTTGTGGGGGTTGTATAGGGTGTGTTGTGAGGGTTGTATAGGGTGTGTTGTGGGGGTTGTATAGGGAGTGTTGTGGGGGTTGTATAGGGTGTGTTGTGGGGGTTGTATAGGGAGTGTTGTGAGGGTTGTATAGGGTGTGTTGTGGGGGTTGTATAGGGTGTGTTGTGAGGGTTGTATAGGGTGTGTTGTGGGGGTTGTATAGGGTGTGTTGTGGGGGTTGCATAGGGTGTGTTGTGTGTGGTGTATAGGGTGTGGTTTATAGGGTGTGTTGTGGGGGTTGTATAGGGTGTGTTGTGAGGGTTGTATAGGGTGTGTTGTGGGGGTTGTATAGGGTGTGTTGTGGGGGTTGTATAGGGTGTGTTGTGGGGGTTGTATAGGGTGTGTTGTGGGGGTTGTATAGGGTGTGTTGTGGGGGTTGTATAGGGTGTGTTGTGGGGGTTGTATAGGGTGTGTTGTGTGTGGTGTATAGGGTGTGGTTTATAGGGTGTGTTGTGGGGGTTGTATAGGGTGTGTTGTGAGGGTTGTATAGGGTGTGTTGTGGGGGTTGTATAGGGTGTGTTGTGGGGGTTGTATAGGGTGTGTTGTGGGGGTTGTATAGGGTGTGTTGTGAGGGTTGTATAGGGTGTGTTGTGGGGGTTGTATAGGGTGTGTTGTGGGGGTTGTATAGGGTGTGTTGTGGGGGTTGTATAGGGTGTGTTGTGGGGGTTGTATAGGGTGTGTTGTGAGGGTTGTATAGGGTGTGTTGTGGGGGTTGTATAGGGTGTGTTGTGGGGGTTGTATAGGGTGTGTTGTGAGGGTTGTATAGGGTGTGTTGTGGGGGTTGTATAGGGTGTGTTGTGGGGGTTGTATAGGGTGTGTTGTGGGGGTTGTATAGGGTGTGTTGTGGGGGTTGTATAGGGTGTGTTGTGGGGGTTGTATAGGGAGTGTTGTGGGGGTTGTATAGGGTGTGTTGTGGGGGTTGTATAGGGAGTGTTGTGAGGGTTGTATAGGGTGTGTTGTGGGGGTTGTATAGGGTGTGTTGTGGGGGTTGTATAGGGTGTGTTGTGAGGGTTGTATAGGGTGTGTTGTGGGGGTTGTATAGGGAGTGTTGTGGGGGTTGTATAGGGTGTGTTGTGGGGGTTGTATAGGGAGTGTTGTGAGGGTTGTATAGGGTGTGTTGTGGGGGTTGTATAGGGTGTGTTGTGGGGGTTGTATAGGGAGTGTTGTGAGGGTTGTATAGGGTGTGTTGTGGGGGTTGTATAGGGAGTGTTGTGAGGGTTGTATAGGGTGTGTTGTGGGGGTTGTATAGGGTGTGTTGTGGGGGTTGTATAGGGAGTGTTGTGAGGGTTGTATAGGGTGTGTTGTGGGGGTTGTATAGGGAGTGTTGTGAGGGTTGTATAGGGTGTGTTGTGGGGGTTGTATAGGGTGTGTTGTGGGGGTTGTATAGGGAGTGTTGTGAGGGTTGTATAGGGTGTGTTGTGGGGGTTGTATAGGGAGTGTTGTGAGGGTTGTATAGGGTGTGTTGTGGGGGTTGTATAGGGTGTGTTGTGGGGGTTGTATAGGGTGTGTTGTGGGGGTTGTATAGGGTGTGTTGTGGGGGTTGTATAGGGTGTGTTGTGGGGGGTTGTATAGGGTGTGTTGTGGGGGTTGTATAGGGTGTGTTGTGGGGGTTGTATAGGGTGTGTTGTGGGGGTTGTATAGGGTGTGTTGTGGGGGTTGTATAGGGTGTGTTGTGGGGGTTGTATAGGGTGTGTTGTGGGGGTTGTATAGGGAGTGTTGTGGGGGTTGTATAGGGTGTGTTGTGGGGGTTGTATAGGGAGTGTTGTGGGGGTTGTATAGGGTGTGTTGCGGGGGTTGTATAGGGTGTGTTGTGGGGGTTGTATAGGGTGTGTTGTGAGGGTTGTATAGGGTGTGTTGTGTGTGATGAAAAGCGAGTGTTCAGGTGGAGCAATTTTCTGCACTCTGGTGTTCCACAGTGGTCACAGAACCCCCCACACCTCCAACCCCCACCCTTCCTGTCCCCCCCCCCCCCCCCCATCCACTACCCGGGGGTGAGGGGGAGGGGGTGATAGTTCTGTGATTGTTAAGGAGTCTGGGTGGGTTGCTTGTATAGTCATTAGGAGGGGGGGTTGTTGGCTGCCTCCCTCCCTCCCCCCTCTCTCTCTTTCCTCCCCTTCTACTTGCTTCCTCCCCCACAACCTCCCCCACAACCCCCCACACACCCACACAGTTCCTGAGGCACCAAAGGAGAGATGACGTCAGCCCGCTAATATTTTCCCCGCCAGGATGAACGTGCCGCCATACTCACGCTCTCT
>NC_091229.1:15411189-15413689 GCF_040958095.1 Procambarus clarkii
GAGTCTCAGGTGTGTGGTGCTGAGTCTCAGGTGTGTGGTGCTGAGTCAGGTGTGTGCTGCTGAGTCAGGTGTGTGTGGTGCTGAGTCTCAGGTGTGTGGTGCTGAGTCAGGTGTGTGTGGTGCTGAGTCAGGTGTGTGGTGCTGAGTCAGGTGTGTGGTGCTGAGTCTCAGGTGTGTGGTGCTGAGTCAGGTGTGTGGTGCTGAGTCAGGTGTGTGTGGTGCTGAGTCAGGTGTGTGGTGCTGAGTCAGGTGTGTGTGGTGCTGAGTCTCAGGTGTGTGGTGCTGAGTCAGGTGTGTGGTGCTGAGTCTCAGGTGTGTGGTGCTGAGTCAGGTGTGTGGTGCTGAGTCAGGTGTGTGGTGCTGAGTCTCAGGTGTGTGGTGCTGAGTCAGGTGTGTGGTGCTGAGTCAGGTGTGTGGTGCTGAGTCTCAGGTGTGTGGTGCTGAGTCTCAGGTGTGTGGTGCTGAGTCAGGTGTGTGGTGCTGAGTCAGGTGTGTGGTGCTGAGTCAGGTGTGTGGTGCTGAGTCAGGTTTGTTGTACTGAGTCTCAGGTGTGTGGTGCTGAGTCTCAGGTGTGTGGTGCTGAGTCTCAGGTGTGTGGTGCTGAGTCTCAGGTGTGTGTTGCTGAGTCTCAGGTGTGTGTTGCTGAGTCTCAGGTGTGTGGTGCTGAGTCAGGTGTGTGGTGCTGAGTCTCAGGTGTGTGGTGCTGAGTCAGGTGTGTGGTGCTGAGTCAGGTGTGTGGTGCTGAGTCTCAGGTGTGTGGTGCTGAGTCTCAGGTGTGTGGTGCTGAGTCAGGTGTGTGGTGCTGAGTCAGGTGTGTGTGGTGCTGAGTCAGGTGTGTGTGGGGCTGAGTCAGGTGTGTGTGGTGTTGAGTCAGGTGTGTGTGGTGCTGAGTCAGGTGTGTGTGGTGCTGAGTCAGGTGTGTGTGGTGCTGAGTCAGGTGTGTGTGGTGCTGAGTCAGGTGTGTGGTGCTGAGTCAGGTGTGTGGTGCTGAGACAGCGCTGGTGCCACCTCTGGGGCTACTCATGCCCGTGCCACAACGTACAAAATACAACACCCTAACCTAACCAACCCAAGCCACCCACCTCTGGAAGTTTAATACTACAGACCGTTAAAAAAAAACTGCTAAATACTCCACGGAGAACAGATCCCCAATTTTAGACTCGGGGAAAACTCAGGTTGTCGCTCTAGTTGCCGATATTTCTTCAATGGTGGCACTGGGGCCGACCCCAACTGGCCTATGACGCGCCCATACCTTCCATGTGTCATCTGGGGAAGTAGCCACACCTGTCCCCACCTACACCTCCAGCACCCACACCTGTCCCCACCTACACCTCCAGCTCCCACACCTGTCACCACCTACACCACCAGCACCACACCTGTCCCCACCTACACCACCAGCACCCACACCTGTCACCACCTACACCTCCAGCACCCACACCTGTCACCACCTACACCACCAGCACCACACCTGTCACCACCTACACCACCAGCACCCACACCTGTCACCACCTACCCCACCAGCACCACACCTGTCCCCACCTACACCACCAGCACCACACCTGTCACCACCTACACCACCAGCACCCACACCTGTCCCCACCTACACCTCCAGCACCCACACCTGTCACCACCTACACCACCAGCACCACACCTGTCACCACCTACACCACCAGCACCCACACCTGTCACCACCTACACCACCAGCACCACACCTGTCCCCACCTACACCACCAGCACCACACCTGTCATCACCTACACCACCAGCACCCACACCTGTCCCCACCTACACCTCCAGCACCCACACCTGTCACCACCTACACCTGTCACCACCTACACCACCAGCACCCACACCTGTCACCACCTACACCTGTCCCCACCTACACCACCAGCACCCACACCTGTCCCCACCTACACCTCCAACACCCACACCTGTCCCCACCTACACCTCCAGCACCCACACCTGTCCCCACCTACACCACCCACACCTGTCCCCCACCTACACCACCAGCACCACACCTGTCCCCACCTACACCTCCAGCACCACACCTGTCCCCACCTACACCTCCAGCACCCACACCTGTCCCCACCTACACCTCCAGCACCGCACCTGTCCCCACCTACACCTACACCACCCACACCTGTCCCCACCTTCACCTACACCACCCACACTTGTCTCCATGTATCTCCCCCCCCCCCAGTATATCTGCCCACATATTCAGATATTTTAGGCTACGAAATACATAATGTATTGACCAAACCGTTGAACATCTGACGTATTAGTAAACAAACTCAAGCACCGTAATATGGACGTATTGTCACCCTCGGCCACAATGATAGGAAACTTGCCAGGGTTCCGTACGGTTCTGGCCAGCCAAAAACAGTTGCATTTTTAACGGAATTAAAAATTTGAATTTGAATTTGAAAAATAACCGTTTGGGAGCCGGCAGGAAAAACCTTCACCAAACACTACTGTTTTCCTGCCATTCATTTCATCACGGAG